>NC_039296.1:0-22500 GCF_003368295.1 Carassius auratus
ACAATTAATAATTTCCATTTTTACTGTCATTTAAAAAAATCACCACGACAAAACCGTTCAAGCTATCCAAAATCCATTGGCAAATTTAAGTTGTTTAAAATGTTTTGCATCATGTAGACAAAGTTTGGTGTGTATAGTGTTACTCTCCTCTGAGCAGTATGCATTAATTCACAGCTAAATGTAAAAAAAAATCCACATTCAAATCAAAATAGCTGACTTCCTGTTGATCGTAGCTGATGACTGTGAATTAGAAAGTTGTCCGTCTTGATAAGAACAATTTTTGTACCGAGTTTGGTGTCTGTAGCTAAAACTAACCCCCCCACTTTTGACAAAAGGTGGCGCTATAGAGTGCCTCTTCCACGCCCTCTTATGAACTTTTGCCAGTGTCTAGTTATCATAAATACTGATATGTGTTCTGAGTTTGATGAAATTCTAAGCATGTTATATGTCTCAAAATCACCTGAGAAGTATTCCAGTTTAACATGTTGCCATGGCAACAATATTTTTAGATATCAATATCCTCCCAGCAGATTTATATCGGCTGTGTTTTAACATTATTCTGATGAAGTTTGAAGCAAATCGAGTAATAATAAGATGCTGAATTCAAAGCATTTTGAAAATGACACACTTCCTGCTGCCAGTTGGTGGCGCTATAACTTTGACTCCTAATAGTCACATATATGCGATCAACATTATACAACGAATAATCTGATGAAGTTTGATTAAAATCAGGAAATGTATGTGGATGGTATTAGACACTTCCTGTTTCTCAATTCTCGCCATAATTTCAACGCGTCGCCACGAGCAAACCGTTCGAGATATCAAAAATCCCCTGGCAATTTTTCATCCCCAATGTCTTGAGATCATGTTGACCGAGTTTGGTGGCAATCGAGTAAAAAACCTATGACAAGTATATCAAATTCCAGAGCATGCGCTTTTTACATAACTCTAAATAGCTGACTTCCTGTTGGGCGGAGCCTATGACATGCAATACGCAAGTTTTTCGGCACAATGAGATCTATATGTGTACTGAGTTTTATATTAATACGTGCAAGTATGTGTGAGCTATACATCAACATTTATGACTGTGTTCCAGGGGGCGCCGTAGAGCCCCTGTGCCACGCCCGGGTCCCAGCCTCTGCACGCTCCTTAAGGCCACAGATTCCAAAGTGTGCGCAAATTTTCAAGAGTTTTTGAGTATGTTAAGGACCCCAAAAGCCCCCACAACTTTGACGACAAATATGAATAATAAACCCCAAATAGCCAACTTCCTGTTGGGCGGAGCCTATGATATGCAATACGAAAGTTGTTTGTATTGATGAGTTCTACATGTGTACCGAGTTTCGTACGTCTACGTGCAAGTATGCATGATATATGGCCCTCCATATTCCAGGGGGCGCTGTAGAGCCCCTGTGCCACGCCCGTGTATCAGTCTCGGCCCGGCCCTAATGGCCGCAGGTTCCAATGTGTGTGCCAATTTTCAAGACTTTTTAAGCATGTTAAGGGCCCCAAAAGCCCCCGAAACCTTGAAGAAAAATAATAATAATAATAATAACAAATAATCCTAAGGAAAACAATAGGGCTCTCGCCCTCCAGGCTTGAGCCCTAATAATAATAATAATAATAATAAATATAGCTGCAAGCAGCGATGGCGGGCTCAAGCCACCAATGCCATCGCCACCCCCATGGCATCAGGTAAACTGTGCCCAGCGGGCACATGCATTCACAATATCCCTCTGGCAGTGAGGTTTTAAAGGATATGGCAGTTAAAGGGTTAATCCGAATCATCTAGACTTTAAAATCACATTCACAGAACAATATATATATATAACTTTAGTAACACTTTACAATAAGATTTCATTTATAAACATTATGTTAACATGAACAATATTTATATAGCATTCATTCATGTCAGTTAATATTCCAAACTTAAAACATTAAAACATTGTTTTATTGTGATTTTTTTCCAAGCACATTTTACCAATTCCAAACCATATCAATCTTAATAACTACCATTATTTTTTATTTAATCATTTATGAGTGCTATACAATAGTCCAGGAAAGCTGGAAGAGAAAAACAGGTCAAGAAGAACTGACAAAAGAATTGCAAAATAATTAGGAATTAATGTG
This sequence comes from Carassius auratus, assembly GCF_003368295.1. NCBI lineage: Eukaryota > Metazoa > Chordata > Actinopteri > Cypriniformes > Cyprinidae > Carassius > Carassius auratus. The sequence continues at coordinate 2,131 of NC_039296.1, forward strand.
AAGATTAATTTTTTGTCAATTCTGCAAGAAAAGGAGGTGGAATAAAAAAGTCTTAATATATAGTATTTCACAATACTTCATGGTATTCTAATTAAATAATTTTTTGGAATCTTAGATCTCTCAGAACCTGACACCGAGTAATTCTGGAGACTCCAGGAAAGTGGCAGTTCTGTAAAATGTTGGCGCTGGAGACTAAATGCTCCCTGATAGTTTTCACACCTAATTCACTTAACACACACACAAACACACACACACACACACACACACACACACACATTACCCACAGTGACAGTGGGACTGAGTGACATCAGATGTATGATAGTTTTTTAATTTTCTATCATCCATATAGTGTTGTATAGTCATGAAACTATGCATATTTCCTCAGAATGACTTGTCTTCTATGTGTACATTTTTTTTAAGTGTTTAGAAGCTGCACTTTAAAAAAATAAAAGACATTTACTGGTTACTTTTTTACTGTTATTTCAAAAAATCACCACGACAAAACCATTCAAGCTATCCAAAATTCATTCGCATCTGTTCTGTAAGATAAATTCTTTAAACAGTGGTAAAAGAGGATGTGGTGCTGAACCTTCAAGAGTCACTCAAAACGTATCTGTCCATAAAGCCTATAAAGAATTATTCTTAATATACAGTTCACAATACTTCAGCTTGTTATTCTAATTAAGTGAGGGTCATTTTATCAGTAAAATACATAAAATTCATATTATTTTTCTTTGAAAGATTTCTATAAATGATTTAAATCATACTTGTTTCTACAATAATTATTTAAAAGTAATCCTATAGCTCCCTCTGGTGGTATTATTGGTACTAAGAATTGCAAGCTTGATTTATAAGTTATGATAGTTTTAATTTTATGCTGGCTCTTGAAAATGATAAAGCTATGAAACTTACTGTGCTTCCTTCAAATGAGGACTTCTACTTATATAAAAAATTATGAAGAGTTTGGAATGAAAAAATTTAAAGATATAGTAAAATAACTATTGTATTTTTTTTATGTTACTTTAATAAATCGCTATGGCCACACCATTTAAGGTATCCTAAACCCATTCGCAATTTAACATCTTCAGTATATTGGCTTCATGTTAAAAAAAAAGTTTGGTGTGAACTACTTGTGTCTTCTTGGAGGAGTATGAATTCATTTACAGGCTGATTTTATCATAAATCCACAATAGAATTTCTGAGTTCTGTATCAATCTGTGTTATTGTTTGTTTATTTTTATTTTTTTATTTTTCATAGGAAGATAACTGACCCTTTACTCTCCTTTTTAATAAATGTGCTTATAAACCAAGAACAAGCTTTTTATAGCTGTATTTATAAACTGCTTACTACTGACTATTAATATTGGGACAAGGCTTTATAAAGCATGAACTGACTATTTACTTTTTGAGTTTGAAATTATTATTTGCAGCACAAATAAGGTTTTTTAGGATTTTTAAAAATCCCTAAAACTGTAAGAAAAGGATAAGGCCTAAGATTTCTATGTGAGTGGCTAAATTTATTTGTTTTTATAACTATAATGCATAAACTATGAAATTATACAAAATGTATAAAAAAGTACAACAGTTATTGTTTTCCAATGTTTTTTATTTATTATTATTATTTTTTTTTTTTGGATTTACATTTTAAAAAATTAGCCTACTGCAATCATTCTAAACAGCTTGAATAAAACCTGTTAATATTTATTATAGACCACTGTAACTGTGTATAATCTAACAAACAAGTTTATTATGAAAATAAAAGTGTGTACACCAGATAAATTGGACGATAAAGAAATTGCTAACAATAGTATAATAGAGCATGTTTTATGTTTTTAGGCGTTTAGATGCAGAAATGGACAAATCAAATGTAAAATAAAATGTAATTGATTTAATTAAATATAGATTAATTCTTGTTAGAGCAAAATAATAAATAAATACGTACACACATTAAAAAAGCAGCCAAGATGAATGAATTTCATTTTTTATATAGATTAAAATTGAAGACAGAAGCAGCTGGTATATGCGGTCACTTAATATTCAAATCCAGTAGATCCACTTCAGATATATTTCTCAACAGTTTATGTTCACGTGGCTGTTTCGTTTATAGTCGCCAAGCTATTATGTGTTTTGAAATAATCTTGTCCGTTATGTGTTCGTTCGTACGACGAAAGGCAGAATCCTGCAGCTCGAGAGATATATGTTATTCTGCCAGTCGCGCTTTCAAATAGTCTTGCACACTTAAACGGGTCACAAACACCTGCATTTAGCTCTTGTAGTGTTACAATGGGTTTATTGTGTGCATTTGTGGTAATATTTTATTTAAAAAAGCTCTTAAACAAGAATAAATTCGTTTGTTTTGATCTCGACACTGTACGCGCTGATCGGAGGCGGTGATTTCAGATAGGCAGCCACAAATATTTCATTTTCACACAAACAGTTCAAAAACATCTGAATTTAGCTCTTGGTGTGTTCTAATTGGTTGATTGTGTGATATCGCTGTAATAATTTATTTATAAAAACTTTAAAACAGGAATAAATTCGTTTTTTCTGAGCTCTTTACTCCAGACGCTCGTGATCACAGCGGTGATTCATCTCTCCTATTTCTCACGTATCTCTGGCCAGAAATAATTTATCCATGAGCCCTGAACCGGTAATAATCAGATATGTTGGTTTAGCTTGTCAGTGTGAATTAAATCTAAGTATTTATTTGTATTTTTAACCGATTTAAAAGTGAAAGTAAAAGTCCGGGAATTGAACCTGTAGGGGCGCAATTTCTCTCAGACAATGGAAGTCTGAAGCACATATACTCAAACAGAGGGACAGAGTGAGATGAGATGTCTGACAGTTTTTTCATATTCTGTTATCCATACAGTGTTGTAAAGTCGTGAAACTATCCATATTTACTCAGAATGACTTTTTTTCTGTATGAAAAAAGGTTTTGAAGTGTTTGGAATTTAAAAATGCAGGACAATTAATAATTCCATTTTTACTGTCATTTAAAAAAATCACCACGACAAAACCGTTCAAGCTATCCAAAATCCATTGGCAATTTAAGTTGTTTAAAATGTTTTGGCATCATGTAGACAAAGTTTGGTGTGTATAGTGTTACTCTCCTCTGAGCAGTATGCATTAATTCACAGCTAAATGTAAAAAAAAATCCACATTCAAATCAAAATAGCTGACTTCCTGTTGATCGTAGCTGATGACTGTGAATTAGAAAGTTGTCCGTCTTGATAAGAACAATTTTTGTACCGAGTTTGGTGTCTGTAGCTAAAACTAACCCCCCCACTTTTGACAAAAGGTGGCGCTATAGAGTGCCTCTTCCACGCCCTCTTATGAACTTTTGCCAGTGTCTAGTTATCATAAATACTGATATGTGTTCTGAGTTTGATGAAATTCTAAGCATGTTATATGCCTCAAAATCACCTGAGAAGTATTCCAGTTTAACATGTTGCCATGGCAACAATATTTTTAGATATCAATATCCCCCCAGCAGATTTATATCGGCTGTGTTTTAACATTATTCTGATGAAGTTTGAAGCAAATCGAGTAAAAATAAGATGCTGAATTCAAAGCATTTTGAAAATGACACACTTCCTGCTGCCAGTTGGTGGCGCTATAACTTTGACTCCTAATAGTCACATATATGCGATTGACATTATACAACAAATAATCTGATGAAGTTTGATTAAAATCAGGAAATGTATGTGGATGGTATTAGACACTTCCTGTTTCTCTTTTCTCGCCATAATTTCAACGCCTCGCCACGAGCAAACCGTTCGAGATATCAAAAATCCCCTGGCAATTTTTCACCCCCAATGTCTTGAGATCATGTTGACCGAGTTTGGTGGCAATCGAGTAAAAGACCTATGACAAGTATATCAAATTCCAGAGCATGCGCTTTTTACATAACTCTAAATAGCTGACTTCCTGTTGGGCGGAGCCTATGACATGCAATACGCAAGTTTTTCGGCACAATGAGATCTATATGTGTACTGAGTTTCATATTAATACGTGCAAGTATGTGTGAGCTATACATCAACATTTATGACTGTGTTCCAGGGGGCGCCGTAGAGCCCCTGTGCCACGCCCGGGTCCCAGCCTCTGCAGGCTCCTTAAGGCCACAGATTCCAAAGTGTGCGCAAATTTTCAAGAGTTTTTGAGTATGTTAAGGACCCCAAAAGCCCCCACAACTTTGACGACAAATATGAATAATAAACCCCAAATAGCCAACTTCCTGTTGGGAGGAGCCTATGATATGCAATACGAAAGTTGTTTGTATTGATGAGTTCTACATGTGTACCGAGTTTCGTACGTCTACGTGCAAGTATGCATGATATATGGCCCTCCATATTCCAGGGGGCGCTGTAGAGCCCCTGTGCCACGCCCGTGTATCAGTCTCTGCCCGGCCCTAATGGCCGCAGGTTCCAATGTGTGTGCCAATTTTTAAGACTTTTTAAGCATGTTAAGGGCCCCAAAAGCCCCCGAAACCTTGAAGAAAAATAATAATAATAATAATAAATATAGCTGCAAGCAGCGATGGTGGGCTCAAGCCACCAGTGCCATCGCCACCCCCGGTGGCATCAGGTAAACTGTGCCCAGCGGGCACATGCATTCACAATATCCCTCTGGCAGTGAGGTTTTAAAGGATATGGCAGTTAAAGGGTTAATCCGAATCATCTAGACTTTAAAATCACATTCACAGAAGAATATATATATATAACTTTAGTAACACTGAACAATATATATATATATATAACTTTAGTAACACTTTACAATAAGATTCCATTTATAAACATTATGTTAACATGAACAATATTTATATAGCATTCATTCATGTCAGTTAATATTCCAAACTTAAACATTAAAACATTGTTTTATTGTGATTTTTTTCCAAGCACATTTTACCAATTCCAAACCATATCAATCTTAATAACTACCATTATTTTTTATTTAATCATTTATGAGTGCTATACAATAGTCCAGGAAAGCTGGAAGAGAAAAACAGGTCAAGAAGAACTGACAAAAAGAATTGCAAAATAATTAGGAAATAATGTGAAGATTAATTTTTAGTCAATTCTGCAAGACAGACTTTCAGGAAAGGAGGTGGAATAAAAATGAGCTCCTAAATCTTAATCCTCAAACCATTGAACAAGAGGAGGTGGTGCTGGTCCTTCACGAGTCACTCTAATCTGTTCATAAAGCCTATATATAAAGCCTTAATATATAGTATTTCACAATACTTCATGGTATTCTAATTAAATCATTTTTTGGAATCTTAAGTCTCTCAGAGCCTGACACCGAGTAATTCTGAGACTCCAGGAAAGTGGCAGTTCTGTAAAATGTTGGCGCTGGAGACTAAATGCTCCCTGATAGTTTCATACCTAATTCACTTAACACACACACAAACACACACGCACACACACACACACACACACACACACACACACTACCCACAGTGACAGAGGGACAGAGTGACATCAGATGTATGATAGTTTTTTAATTTTCTATCATCCATATAGTGTTGTATAGTCATGAAACTATGGTCATGAGACCAGTCATTCTGAGGAAATATGCCTCAGAATGACTTGTCTTTTATGTGTAAATTTGTTTTTTTTTAAGTGTTTAGAAGCTGCACTTTAAAAAAATAAAAAGACATTTACTGGTTCCTTTTTTACTATTATTTCAAAAAATCACCACGACAAAACCATTCAAGCTATCCAAAATTCATTCACACCTGTTCTGTAAGATAAATTCTTTAAACAATGGTAAAAGAGGATATGGTGCTGAACCTTCAAGAGTCATTTAAAACGTATCTGTCCATAAAGCCTATAAAGAATTATTCTTAATATACAGTTCACAATACTTCAGCTTGTTATTCTAATTAAGTGAGGGTCATTTTATCAGTAAAATTCCTAAAATACATATTATTTTATTTGAAAGATTTCTATAAATTATTTAAATCATACTCGTTTCTACAATAATTATTTAAAAGTAATCCTATAGCTCCCTCTGGTGGCCATTATAGGTACTAAGAATTGCAAGCTTGATTTATAAGTTATGATAGTTTTAATTTTATGCTGGCTCTTGAAAATGATAAAGCTATGAAACTTACTGTGCTTCCTTCAAATGAGGACTTCTACTTATATAAAAAATTATGAAGAGTTAGAATGAAAAATTTTAAAGATATAGTAAAATAACTATTGTATTTTTTATGTTACTTTAATAAATCTCTATGGCAACACCATTTAAGCTATCCTAAACCCATTCACAATTTAACATCTCAGTATATTGGCATCATGTTGAAAAAGGAGTATGGAGTAGTATGAGGAGGAGTATGAATTCATTTACAGGCTGATTTTATCATAAATCCACAATAGAATTTCTGAGTTCTGTATAAATCTGTGTTGTTGTTTGTTTATTTTTATCTTTTATTTTTCATAGGAAGATAACTTACTCTCCTTTTTAATAAATGTGCTTATAAACCAAGGACAAGCTATTTATAGCTGTATTTATAAACTGCTTACTACTGACTATTAATATTGGGACAAGGCTTTATAAAGCATGAACTGACTATTTACTAATGAGTGCAGTTATTATAAAGTGTTATCAATGCATTTGCTAATGTTAACAAATTAGACATTATTTTACAGTGTTATCAAATCCTTAAATGACTCATAAGCATTTGTGAAAGTTCTGCTTGCATTACAGCTTAGTATTGATCTGTGAGCTGAACAGATTTACTGTTACATCCATGAGATTATGTAAATTCAAATAAATATAATGTCACAGGATGTCATAGGTCAGTATCAAATGAGTTTGAAATTATTATTTGCAGCACAAATAAGTTTTTTTTTAGGATTTTTAAAAATCCCTAAAACTGTCAGAAAAAGGTTAAGGCCTAAGCTATTTCTATGTGAGTGGCTAAATTTATTTTTGTTTTTATCATTGTAATACACAAACTATGAAATTATACAAAATGTATAAAAAGGTAAATAAATAAATACGCACACATTAAAAAAGCAGCCAAGTCGAATGAGTTTCCTTTTTTATATAGATTAAAATTGAAGACAGAAGCAAGTGGTAAATGTGGTCACTTTAATATTCAAATCCAGTAGATCCAGTTTATGTTCACGTGGCTGTTTTCGTTTATATTAGCCAATCTATTATGTATTTTGAAATAATCTTGTCCGTGATGTGTTCGTTCGTACGACGAAAGCCAGAATCCTGCAGCTCAAGAGATATATGTTATTCTGCCAGTCGCGCTTTCAAATAGTCTTGCACACTTAAACTGGTCACAAACACCTGCATTTACCTCTTGTTGTGTTACAGTGGGTTTATTGTGTGCATTTGTGGTAATATTTTATTTAAAAAAGCTCTTAAACAAGAATAAATTCGTTTGTTTTGAGTTCGACACTGTACGCGCTGATCGGAGCTGTGGTTTCAGATAGGCAGCCACAAATATTTCATTTTCACACAAACAGTTCAAAAACATCTAAATGTAGCTCTTGGTGTGTTCTAATTGGTTGATTGTGTGATATCGCTGTAATAATTTATTTTTAAAAGCTTTAAAACAGGAATAAATTCGTTTTCTCTGAGCTCTTTACTCCAGACGCTCGTGGTCACAGCGGTGATTCATCTCTCCTATTTCTCACGTATCTCTGGCCAGAAATAATTTATCCATGAGCCCTGAACCGGTAATAATCAGATATGTTGGTTTAGCTTGTCAGTGTGAATTAAATCTAAGTATTTATTTTGTATTTTTAACCGATTTAAAAGTGAAAGTAAAAGTCCGGGAATTGAACCTGTAGGGGCGCTATTTCTCTCAGACAATGGAAGTCTGAAGCACATATACTCAAACAGAGGGACAGAGTGAGATGAGATGTCTGACAGTTTTTTAATTTTCTGTTATCCATACAGTGTTGTAAAGTCGTGAAACTATGCATATTTCCTCAGAATGACTTTTTCATCTGTATGAAAAAATTCTTTGACGTGTTTGGAAGCTGCAATTTAAAAATACAATAATGATTCCCTTTGTAAGGTCATTTAAAAAAATCACCACGGCAAAACCATTCAAGCTATCCAAAATCCATTCACAATTTAAGTTCCTATCAGAAATACTGATGTGTGTTCAGAGTTTTGTGAAATTCTAAGTATGTTATTTGCCTCAAAATCACCTGAGAAGTATTCCAGTTTGACATGTTGCCACGCCAACAATTTTTTAGATATCAATATCCCCCTTGCAGATTTATATCGGCTGTGTTTTAACATTATTCTGATGAAGTTTGAAGCAAATCGAGTAATAATAAGATGCTGAATTCAAATCATTTTGAAAATGACACACTTCCTTCTGCCAGTTGGTGGCGCTATAACTTTGACTCCTAATAGTCACATATATGCGATCGACATCATACAACGAATAATCTGATGAAGTTTGATTAAAATCAGGAAATGTATGTGGACGGTATTAGACACTTCCTGTTTCTCATTTCTCGCCATAATTTCAACGCCTCGCCACGAGCAAACCGTTCGAGATATCAAAAATCCCCTGGCAATTTTTCATCCCCAGTGTCTTGAGATCATGTTGACCGAGTTTGGCGGCAATCGAGAAAAAAACCTATGACAAGTATTTCAAATTCCAGAGCATGCGCTTTTTACATAACTCTAAATAGCTGACTTCCTGTTGGGTGGAGCCTATGACATGCAATACGAAAGTTGTTCGGCACGATGAGATCTATATGTGTACTGAGTTTCATATGAATATGTGCAAGTATGTGTGAGCTATACATCAACATTTCTGACTGTGTTCCAGGGGGCGCCGTAGAGCCCCTGTGCCACGCCCGGGTCCCAGCCTCTGCAGGCTCCTAAAGGCCACAGATTCCAAAGTGTGCGCAAATTTTCAAGAGTTTTTGAGTATGTTAAGGACCCCAAAAGCCCCCACAACTTTGACGAAAAATTTGAATACTAAACCCTAAATAGCCAACTTCCTGTTGGGTGGAGCCTATGATATGCAATACAAAAGTTGTTTGGATTGATGAGATTTATATGTGTACCGAGTTTCATACGTCTACGAGCAAGAATGTATGATATATGGCCCTCCATATTCCAGGGGGCGCTGTAGAGCCCCTGTGCCACGCCCGTGTATCAGTCTCTGCCCGGCCCTAATGGCCGCAGGTTCCAATCTGTGTGCCAATTTTCAAGACTTTTTAAGCACGTTAAGGGCCCCAAAAGCCCCCGAGACGTTGGAAAAAAATAATAATAATAATAATAATAATAATAAAAAATAATCCTAAGGAAAACAATAGGCCTCTCGCCCTTTGGGCTTGAGCCCTAATAACAAATAATCCTAAGGAAAACAATAGGGCTCTCGCCCTCCAGGCTTGAGCCCTAATAATAACAAATAATCCTAAGGAAAACAATAGGGCTCTCGCCCTCCAGGCTTGAGCCCTAAAAATAATAATCCTAAGGAAAACAATAGGGCTCTCGCCCTCCAGGCTTGAGCCCTAATAATAAAAAATAATCCTAAGGAAAACAATAGGGCTCTCGCCCTCCAGGCTTGAGCCCTAACTATGATCAGCTGTTCCTACATCTTGGCTGAGCTCTCAACGTTGTTACGGGAAAGGATGAAGCTGATTGGTTAGTTCTTGTCACATGACCCGCGGTGCGCTTGCGGCATTCTGAAAAGTTGAGATGTTTTTACATTTTGCTGTATCTAAAACGTACCGAACCGAACCGAACCGAACCGTGACATCAGTGTATCGTATCGAACCGAACCGTGAATTTTGTGAACCGTTACACCCCTAATATATATATATATATATATATATATATATATATATATATATATATATATATATATATATAAAAAATAAAAGGATATCAGAGCCCAAGCTTCAGCTAGCGCTGCGTGTTCAGCTCCTCCAGCTTCAACTTCAGCTCAAACCCCCGAGAAAAAAAAAAAAATTATTGGGCTAAAGTCTTCTTGCTAATTGTGTTTCTTTTATAAACTCTATCACTGCTTTGGTTGTAGACTGTGTTCCAGGTAGACTCAACAGGTTGCTCAAAGTAATAGAGTTATTTGTTACCCTCTTAAATATTTCTCTTTTTTCAGAGTACTGCCTACATGTCAGAAGTACATGCTTCACGGTTTCTGTTTCCGTACAATATGGACACATTCCTGTCTCATGTTTCCCTATTGTGTGTAAGCCGCTGTTCAGTCCTGTATGTCCTAACCTTAACCTGTTCCTCCTGTCGTGAAAATGAGCTGATCATTTTAACTGTTACATTCTGTTGAATACTATATAAATGCCTACCTTTTTCCCCCTTATCCCATTTATCTTGCCAGAGTTTATGAATACCATCTTTAATTATTGTTTTCAATTCTGATTTGCTAAGTGGAACCTGTACTTCTACTTGTTCTGCTTTAAGTGCTTCATCATCTGATGAACTTCATCTAAAAGATCCTGTCTGCATGCAGATTTCCCAGTCTGAATGCTAGTTAGGGAGGACATAGAGTCTGAGCAAATAACAGATTTATATGGCTTCACTTCTTCTACCCACTATGATGGCCATCATCTCTGCAGAGAAGATTGAGAGGTGGTTTGTGGTTCTTTTTTGTATTATAACTTCATATTTAGGAATGTATACCGCCACACCTGTTTTACCCGCTGGTTCTTTGGATGCATCTGTAAATATTTGTACTGTGTCATCATACATTACTTCTATGTATTGCTGTCCACTTTGATACAATCCCGTCTTGATTATATTTTTAGCTTCTAAATTAACTACAGGATAGCAGAAAAACCAAGGTGGAATTGTGCTCAATTTAACATTTTTGCTGCAAGGTATAGTACTGATTCCCATGTCAGCTGCCTCTTTATTGCTGTTCCATCCAAAACTACTGTTCACAATGCGACCATATTCCCAGCATTCTTCTAACACCGGTTTTGTAGGATGTGTATTTTCCTGCCCTTGTAAGTTTACCCAATATGCAAGAGAAAGTTTTAACCTCCTAAGATTTAAAGGCATCTCCCCTACTTCTGCTTGCAGCGCTGGGATAGGTGATGTTCGGAAGGCTCCACTACACAGTCGGAGAGCTTTGGCCTGCACCCTGTCCAGTTCAGCTAATTTTTGCTGCTGTTTTATATACTGTACTTCCATAGTCAAACACTGATCGGATTAATGCAATATAAATTCTTTTCAAAGAAGAGCCTGACGCCCCCCAGTTATACCCTGAAAGACACTTTAAAATATTGATTGCTTTCTTACATTTGTCTACCATTTTCTGAACATGATTTTTAAAAGTAAGTTTACTATCAAACCACACACCAAGATATCTTAAGTCATTAACCTGTTTGAGAGATTGTCCATATATCTTAAGATCTATTGTGGGTTTTACCCTTTTCTTAGAAAAACAGATGAATTGCGTTTTTTCCACTGACAGGTGGAACCCCCAGTCAAATGACCATTTTCCAACCTGACTAATTGCTGTTTGCATCCTTTGCTGTAAATTGTCAATATTACGGCCCCTTACCCACAATGCTCCATCATCTGCATATAATGCCCTGTTTATTCTTTGGTTCACTCCATCAAACACATCATTAATCATTATATTAAACAGAATTGGACTGCATACACTACCTTGTGGGGTGCCATTTTCTATTGTGTATGTGCTTGATGACTCCTGACCTCTATAGTTCTACCCTTTAAAAAATCTTCGATCCAGTTGAACATTTGACCTCCTATTTCCATTTTATTCAACTTAATTAAAAGTCCTTCTTTCCACAGCATATCATAAGCCTTCTCTATATCAAAAAAGGTTGCCAAAACAGATTCTTTGTTAACTTGTGTTTTACGTATCTCATTCTCCAGGCAGACTACAGGATCCATAGTTGTTCTTCCATTACGAAATCCACTCTGATATGGTAAGGCACGGGATCATTCCTGTAATATTTATTTAAATAAGAAAATCTCTCTTAAATAATCATTTAATGTATTATAGATTAATGCTTTATATAATTTCCATTATTTTAGAGGAGAGAAAAAAGCACAAGGTAACGCTTTCGGAGCTTGCTGAGAAATATGTGTGACATACTTATTTATGAAAAAAGGACACTGTAAAATAAACCGGAACCAATTTTTTATACAAAGAATTAAATACACTGACTTCTTGAATGCTTGATGAATAGAATTAAAATTCATTTAGATGTTTTGGGTGACATAAAATCTCAAATGTAAGTGTCATACAACTGTCCTGATATAATAATAATCAGTATAAATTATGAATTAATAATTCAATAACTCAAAATCTCTAGTATTTCTTTAGACTTAAGAAAAAAAAATATTTTAACATTACTGCTGCTCAATTTTGGCACAAAAAAAGCACCACTCTGGCCACTAGAGGACACTGTGAGCACATGTAGTTATTAGTTGATTTTTAACCTTGCAGGGTTTTTTTTTTTTTTTTTTTTTTTTTTATTCAGTGAAGACATGTGTTTTGGTTTGTTTATTACCTTTTGTCTTGTCTAGTTAATAAACAAACAAACTACTGTTTAATTAAAGATAATATTTTAATCCAACAAGGATGCATTAAATTGATCAAAAGTGCTAGTACAGACATTTATAATGTTGCAAAAAATATATTTTTCAAATAAATGCTGTTCTTTTCACTTTCTATTCATCTGTGAATCTTGAAAAATAAAATGCATCACTGTTTCCACAGAAATACTAAGTGCTTTCAACACTGATAATAATCAGAAATGTTTCTTGAGCAGTAAATCATCATATTATCATGATTTCTGAAGATCATGTGACACTGAAGACTGGAGGAATGATGCTGAAAATACAGCGGAGCATCACAGAAATACATTACACTTTAACACAGATTCACACAGAAAACGGTAGTTTTAAATTGCAATAAAATTGCATAATTTTTTCTGTATTTTTGATCAAATAAACACAGCTTTGAGGAGACTTCTTTCAACAACAACAAAAAAAAAGCCTTCAGAAATCTGTCTAATATGATGATTTGCTGCTCAGGGAACATTATTTATTATTATCAATGTTGAAAACCTTTAATGTTTTTGTGGAAATTGATACATTTTATTTTTCGGGATTCACAGATGAATAGAAAGTTCAAAAAACAACATTTTTTAAAATATAAATCTTTTGTAACATTATAAATGTCATTACTGTCACTTTTGATAAATTGAATGCATCCTTTTAATTCATTAAAAAAAAAATTCTTACTGATAAAAACGATACTGGGTTAATCCCAGTGACTGTATATGATTCTGAATCAGGGTTAATCATTAATTTCTCAGAACAATCAAACAGAATGGGATCTTAAAGATGATGTTTCAGAGTAGCTCCAGAAAAGCTGATGAAAGGATTGCTCCTGATCATCACAGACATCTCTCAAACACAGAGATGATGCTCTGATTCATTCGTCTCATCCTGAAAGTCAGGATCCTTTTCATCATTTTATAATCATACAGTATCTTCTCAAAGTTATGTGATATGGACATCAGGGTCAAACTCTAAATTTAGAGGGGTTTTTACAATGATTTATTTAGTTCTTCAGTTTAGAGTTAATCTTGATCTCGACAACTTTTAATGTCATTGTTTGCAAGAATATTTTTTTTAATTTTTTTTTTATTATGTATTATGTTATATGGTGTTTTAACAGTTATCAATAGAGCTTTAAAGACTATAGAATTTGAATAAAGAGCAAAAACCAGTTCAAACTGTTTAAAATTTGAAGAACATTAAAGAAATATTTTTTTTTTTGAAGTATACATGATTAAAAAGATTGTGTAAATGTTCTCCTAATGATATATATATATATATATATATATATATATATATATATATATATATATATATATACATATATATATATAATTTCACTTGTAGTTTTAGTTATTTTAGATAAACTAAATAAAAATGGAGATTTCATTTCAGTTAACGTTTATTTTATTTCAAGCAATTTTTTTATTTATTTTTATTTTAGTTAACTATTTAATAACTCTGGCCCTCAACCCACAGCAGGCAATGCAAATTATTGTTTATACTAAAAACTATATTGCACAAAACCTAACTTGAACCAAAGCTTAAGAATCGGATTAAGTAAAATAATATGAAGTATTGAGTCAGATGAAAAGATGTATGACTCTGTAATAAAACAAGTATTACTGGAAGATGTAAAGATCATGAAGCATGTAAACACACTGCTCTGTGCATCTTATTACAGGTCATTTCCAGTAGCAGGCATGAGGTGGCACTGCGTCCTGCGGATAATTGAGCCGAGATCTGTAGTTCAGAAGCTTCTGTCACAGTTAGATGGGATTTCTCTCAGACATTCACAGCACTGAACACTATCACCAGAAGCGTCCAGAAGAGCACAGTGAGGTGTTTTATACATTCAAGCCATCGTCCTCAGTGTCATACGGTCATCCTGAGGAGAAGAGAAGCCTCTGATCATTACATGATTACAACGAGACTGATGCTTTCACTTTCAGATTGTAAATCAGATTTGCCCTTGCTTCACTTCTGAGCGAGTCTTTGTCAGGGTTAAACTGGTTCAACTCAACCAAACGTTAACAGCCCTCATTTAGGTTAACCTGTATACTAAAATAACTCAAACTAAACCTGAAATAGGAATTGAAAATTACATATATATTGAAAACTAACAGATAAAATTAAATTAAATTAAATTAAATTAAATTAAATTAAATTAATCCATTTAGTAATCCAAAGCAATTTACAGTGCATTCAGGATATACAATTTTTACCTAACATTCACAGTATATATATAATTATTAATAAAAAAGTATCATATTTTCTCAATGATACTAAAAAATGCTTGGCTTAAAAGTGTCACTTTAAATTGATAAATTAGATATTTAAATGTTTTTTTTTTCAATCCAGACTTTTAAATTCAGAATTCTGAGTTTATATCTCACAATTCAATTATTTTTTAAAGAAGTAAATAAATAAATAAAAAAATAATAATTGTGGCATTTTATCTTTATATATATATATATTTTTTTTTTCTCAGAACCATGAGATTATATATTAAGTCAGAATTTCAAATAATAAATAAATAAATCTTAATTGTGAGATATAAACTCCTTTTTGTATCTTATTTATTTGTTGTTGTCTTTTTTTTACTTACTGTGGAAACAATTTTCTATAATTAACAGTCCATATAATACTACTTAATATTTTATATAACGGCATAATTTTGGCTTTGAGCAATAAATCTTTGCATATTCCCCTGGGATCTGTTTGGGGTGAATGGAGGACGTGAGGTCGTGACCTTTGACCTTATGCCTGCAGACTGTCAGTGGGTGGAGTTTCCCAGCTTACCTCTGTTCTTAATTGGGACAGTTAAACTGAGTATAAGAGCGGAACGAGCGTGTCTCTTTCTTGTACTATCATGTGATGCTCTTAATGCGGCACACAGAAGGAGAAAGATGAAGAAGAGCAGCGCTTTAACACGCTGAATTCTGGAAGATTTGGAAATGTTTCTCAGCTTGAGTTTGAGTCTCAAGTTTCTTCAAAGACACTTTCTTTCTTCTTTAGCAACAGCTTCACGTTTGCTTCCTGAAACAGAGAGAGAAAGTGCACGCATCACAAGCAGAAATAAACCAACAGCATTCAATGCAACTGAATACATGGCAGATATTGAAAAACAGCGACATTCACAAACCATTTTCATCTGAAATTGGAAACATTATTCAGATAAAACAGGGTGTTTTAAAAAGCATAATTGAGCAAAAATAGCAAAAAAATAGTGTTATTTGCAGTGTCATCCAGAAATATTGAAAATATATTTTATTTCACAGGTTGAGCAAGTTTATATATCATAAAAACTTTTTTTTTTAATTTAATTACATTTAAATTAATTTAAATTATTTTTCAAATAATAATAAAATAATTATTTTGAATATATATATATATATATATATATATATATATATATATATATATATATATATATATATATTATATATATATATTTCTTTTGAAAATCTGTGGTATGAGCAACAGTAAATTAGTAAATATCACTATAGATACTATGTAGTTATTTTAGTAATAACAGGTAATAGCTATCGGTACTATCCCTGAACCTACCATTAAAACTATCTTGACCCATGCAGTTACCTTACATCTCTTTTTCTGTAAGTGTAAGTCTTTCTCTTTTGAGCTTATTTGCGCTGGTATTTCTAACAATTCTCCAGTGTTGGAGCAGCATCTGATCCAGCTAAAGACAGAAACACTGAGAGAGAGAGAGAGAGAGGAGAGCGGAGGCCAAATGCGTCAGTTCTGTCAATCCCTGCAGGGTTATGAAATGAAGGAATCTGCGTAAGACTCTTCTGGCAAACACTTCACTGGATCGTCTGCTGTTTCACTGAGGGGAAGAAAATGAGCTTGTTTTTTCTCTCTATGCAAGTAAAACGTTTTTGAAAGAAGTCTCTTATGTTCCCCAAGGCCGCATTTATTTGATAAAAATGCAGTCTTATTTCAGTTAAATATAAAATGCATCAGTTTCCACAGAAATAATAAATGTGTTCAACATTGATAATAATCAGAAATGTTTCTTGAGCAGTAAATGATCATATTATTCTGATTTCTGAAGATCACGTGACACTGAAGACTGGAGGAATGATGCTGAAAATACAGCGGAGCATCACAGAAATAAATTACACTTTAACACAGATTCACACAGAAAACAGATGATTTACATTCTAATAATTTTTCACAATATTACTGATTTTATTGTATTTTTAATCATATATATTCAGCCTTGGTGAGTAAGAGAGACTTGTCTCTGGCTCTGGAGTTTGCAGAATTAACAGTTCATTGCCAAACTCCACCCAGTCCAGACCCGATTCCATGGATTTTTGTGAACATAATAAATCAACTTTAATTTGACTTTTGGCTCGGACAGAAGAAAAGTCTAATCTTTTGAGGGGAATCAGTTGTTTACTAGAAGAAAAGCCTGGAAGGAACAAGAAAAAACAATCATCTTGTTACTTTCCAAGTGTTTCTTTTTCCCCTTCTGTTGATGTTCTCTGTGTTTGTCTGCTGTAGCCGACCAATCAGAGCGCTGCACTGGGTCACATGACAGCACTCAGTTTCCAGAGAGGAGCTTCTCTAGGATGCTGATAAGAGTATCACTATAATCGTATACCGAAAACCACACTAATTACTGACTCATATCCTCGGAAAGCCAGACAAACACTGCTGTAAGCTAAATATTTCAACGGATCCTGTGGGATTTGTTTGGGAACTCTAGGGTCAATACACTGACCCTTAAAGTTCCACATAAATCCAATCAGGTGCCATTTATTTTCCTGAGAAACAAAGTGACTCTGAGCATGAACTCTGTGTATGAAACTGAGCAGGTTCTGAGAGGATCTTCCAGGAAATGGCATGCCAGTGTGCAAATACTGCAGAAAGTCAAGCAGATAAACCATAAAATGCATAATAAATCATGATGTTAGACACACTTAGCCTGGATGGGAGGAAATACGACTGACGAGACCTACGGTAAATACAAAATAACAGGACAGATGGTAAAAATCGATCCTCATTGGCTCGGCCGGAAAATAAATCTCGATTGTGTCACCACAGCTTGTGTTTTTGAATTAGAATTTTAAAACTGAAACAAATTAAAAAAAAAACACTTCCTATATTATTTTATTATTAAATATTTTTTTTATGGAGTATATGATATTTTGATATTTATAGTACATAATATTATATTACATCCTGTTGTATATTTATTTAATTTAATTTAACGTTTTTTTAATGTAACAGTTCAATGTATTATATATTTAGTATAATGCTTTGTTTTATTACATTATATGCTATTATATATTTATTTTATTCAATATAATGTATATTTTATTTTGAATAACACATTATTTATGGATTATATATATATATATTTTTTTTAAGTATTTTTTATTTCAAGTAATTAAAGTTTTTTTTTATGGTTTAAGTTTTAGTTTTATATAATTGCCCTGCTTTGTATAATTTGATTTGTTGTTGTTGTAACACAAAATTTTCAAAAACCAGCCGACTTCATATATGTTAAATATGCATTATATATATGTTATGCCAGTTTCCTATTTTTATGTGTAATAAATCAATGATCTTCTCAGATTGTTCCTTGTTGAAATCATACCAGTAACAAAATAAAAAGATAATTCTTCAGAGCAAGGTCAACAATATTGTGTGGCACATTTGGGGTCATTCTTGGAAAAAAACATTTCATGTCAGATGATTTATGGAGAATATCATCATGATAAGATAAAGGTGAATGAGGAAACGAGACGAAAAGAGACACACTCTGGGTTTGGGTTTGTATACTCTTTGACTGGTAGCCTGGTTGATGTATTGTCATGCTTATTATTCTACTAATCCTACATATATATGATGATATGTAATGTAATAGTAAAGGTCAGGTGTTTGTCAGGTGATGTTTGTCTTCACAAGCATCATTGATCATGATTTATAACACTTGCGAATTTCAAAAGCAGTCACATCCCTTTACCGAAGGTGTGTTGTGACACCTTATGAAATGCTTTATTGCACGGCTGCAATGAGAAAAACACTTTAATTCACACAACAAATCAAACTTGAATTGAGTTCTTAGTATTACATCTGAAACTAGTTAGTAGCAATGAAAAATATGTACAGTATGGAAACTGATACTGTGCCTAGTAATGGTTACACTGTTACTTCCTCCAGTGAAGAAGTGCATCTGCTGTTGTCTCTCACACATTTGTTTAGTCGCTGCTTGATCTGTGCAGATTTCTCTCCTGATTCAGACCAGAACACTTTTCACTGGAGGAAGTGTTATTATGAATGGAGGACTCTCAGATTTAAAGTTAACTTGTTTCATCTTTTGTCTTCTCCAGATGTTCACTGATGGACTGGAGTGCTGTGGATTATTGTGATGTTTTTATCAGACTCGCATTATGACGGCACCCATTCATGAGTACAGCAAATTTGAGTTTTTAGGTGAACTATTCCTTTAACTAATGGGATCTTTTTGGTGAACCAGCACTAAAACAATAGGCAGCGCATGCAAATAAATGTTTTTATCAGTAAGTGCAGCTGGTTCCTAGTGAATCCCCCCCTCATGTGTTTACAGGCTCTGTTGTCACGATTTTCAGATTTGTCTCACGCTGAAGGATGTCACAAACATGGAGTGGTACTTATGAAATATGGAGTGCACTTCTAATGCTGTAATTTGTTCATTGAGAGGCAATAAGGACATCATGCACAGATTGCAAACTAATAAACTTTGATAAAAGAAGCAGTTGCTTTGTATAATGAGCTGTCGGTGTTTCTGATTGGACGAGGAGCACAGCTCCTGAAACTAGGCAGATGTTGGAGATGCAGAAGATCATGAATATGAAGGTGTGCCAGTTCTTATGTGTCTGTTGTGAATCTGTAGCACACGCTCATGTTCAGAGGGGATTTTTTATCTCTGTTGTTGTGTATCACCCCAATGGCATGTTTCTCTTCTGCACGGCGCGTGAAAACGTCATCATAATTCATAACTCATGGTGTTATTTGATGGTGGCGAGCAAGACGATTTGATCTGGGAGTAACAGCATGCTCACGTAATGTGGAAAATTTTCACTCTAGCTCTCCCTGACTACAGCATGAATTTTCACCTTTTCTGTAAAACAAAACACAGGCCACAGTCCTCATGCACATGCATTCATGTGTCACTGCCAGCAGTGTGTGCAGGAGGCCTGTGACTGAAGCATAGCTGTTGAAAAAAAACAAAAAAAACAAAAAAAAAAAAGAAATATATATATATATATATATATATATATATATATATATATATATATATATATATATATATATATATATATATATTAGAGGTGGGCATAGATTAATTTTTTTAATCTAGATTAATCTCACTGTGATCTTGAAATTAATCTAGATTAAAATGGCTCATTCGAATTCTGCTGAAGGCATTCAGA
This sequence comes from Carassius auratus, assembly GCF_003368295.1. NCBI lineage: Eukaryota > Metazoa > Chordata > Actinopteri > Cypriniformes > Cyprinidae > Carassius > Carassius auratus. Next base: position 22,146 of record NC_039296.1, read on the forward strand.
ATATGTGTGTTACCCAAATAAAATTGACAAACAGTAAGTCTTTGAGAAGGGGTTTATCAAGCTAGGTGGTGCATTAGAAAAGGGGCTCATCTCCTGTTTCCAAAATGCATCACAAAGTGCTTGAAAAAGCTGTAAACTAATTCCACATTGCACAAGGTGCAAACAACATTACGCATGTTTCACACCAATGTTTACGTTTTTTTTTTTTTTTTTCAAGTTTGTAGGTGTCAAGGTACAGAAACCAAATAATAGCACTGGATAGTCTTCGATGTAAAAATGAAATATACAATCAACCTATAGGTATACATTTATTAAGACACCTTCAACATTTCTCACATTATTACAGTTTTGTTAT
>NC_039296.1:27500-35000 GCF_003368295.1 Carassius auratus
CCATGCTTGATCTGGATTTCTCATGCACACTGTTTGGTAGTGTTTCTTTTTGTAAGAGCCACGCCCACATCTCAACCTCCAATCAACAGCTGATGCACTCCATATTTTATTGATGATAAATGAGATGACTCTCCATTTAAGTAAACAAAATGGTAGCGATCGGACAGGTAGGATCTAAACCATCTTAGAGCCGGCCCTTGAATACCTGTATAGTTTTGTAATCGATCTATGAGTATGTCATGATCTATGGTGTCGAACGCAGCACTAAGATCAAGTAAGACTAGAAATGAGATGCAGCCTTGGTCTGACGCAAGGAGCAGGTCATTTGTAATTTTAACAAGTGCAGTTTCTGTGCTATGGTGGGGCCTAAAACCTGACTGAAATTCTTCATACAGATCATTTTTTTGCAGGAAGGTGCTAAATTTTTGACATAAATGGAAGATTTGAAATAGGCCTATAATTTGCCAGTACACTAGGATCTAGTTTAGGTTTCTTAATAAAAGGCTTGATAACCGCCAGCTTGAATGGTTTTGGGACGTGACCTAAAGATAACGACGAGTTAATGATATTGAGAAGCGGTTCTTCGGCTACAGGGAACAGCTCTTTCAGTAATTTAGTGGGTACAGGATCTAATAAACATGTTGTTGGTTTAGATACAGTGATAAGTTTATTTAGTTCTTCCTGTCCTATAGTTGTAAAGCACTGCAGTTTATCTTTGGGTGCGATGGATGAAACTGAAGTGTTAGACGCTGTAGAATCTACATTCGCTATTGTATTTCTAATGTTATCTATTTTATCAGTGAAGAAATTCATAAAGTCATTACTATTTAACGTTGGTGGAATATTTGAATCAGGTGGCGTCTGGTAATTTGTTAACTTAGCCACTGTGCTAAATAAAAACCTTGGATTGTTTTGGTTATTTTCAATGAGTTTGTGTATATGCTCTGCCCTAGCAGTTTTTAGAGCCTGTCTATAGCTGGACATACTGTTTTTCCATGCGATCCTAAAAACTTCCAAGTTAGTTTTTCTCCATTTGCGTTCAAGACTACGAGTTACTTTCTTGCGAGAGTGAGTATTACTGTTATACCATGGTACAGTACGTTTTTCTCTAACCTTTTTCAATTTGATGGGGGCAACAGCTTCTAATGTATTAGAGAAAAATGTATTAGAGAGTATTTTTGGGTACAAATAGCAGTTGAGATAGATCAGGCAGGTTATTTGCGAATCTTTCTTTGGTGGCTGGAACAATAGTTCTGCCCAGACGTTATCGCTGAGACATATAGTTAATATCAGTTATACGCAGCATGCACGATACGAGGAAATGGTCTGTAATATCATCACTTTGAGATACAATATCTATAGCAGTAAGATTGATTCCATGCGATATAATTAAATCCAGTGTATGATTAAAGCGATGAGTGGGCCGGTGACATTTTTCTTGATTCCAGAAGAGTTTATTAGGTCAGTAAACGCAAGTCCTAATGTATCATTTGTATTATCAACGTGAATATTAAAATCTCCCATGATTAGCGCCTTATCAACTGTAACTAGAAGGTCTTACATCAACTCAACATCATGTCAAGTTTTTGAGCTCAGATTGATTTGCATATTTGATTTAAATTGTTTTCAACATCAGTTGAACATGTTTCTGTAAACCTCTTACCATGGGATGATGATTAATGTTGCCACAAATAAACAGCTTTGATCTGATTCACTGCTTGTTACTTGTAAAGGTCTTACCATGTGCTGCATTTCTTGCTTTATTTATAAAGTACTCTGACGTGTCTCTGTCCACACACATGATTCTTTGGCCTCATCGCATCTTTATAAAAGCAGAAGGACTCTAAAAATAATCCATTAATCAATTGGAAACCAGGGCTGATAACTCAATTTTAATATCAAACTCTATCAATGATTTTATGTGAAACCAGATACACTGAAACAAGTGAAATTACTGTGTCAATAATTTAGATATTCATATAGGTAAATAAACAAACAAACAAACAAACAAACAGGTTTTTCAATAAATGAAACATTCACTAACAAAAAGTTTAAATTACTTTCATACTATAGCTTATGTTGCTATTGTTAACGGTGAAATTAAGATGTAAAAAGACTATGTATATATATATATATATATATATACTTACATTAAGTAACATTTTGGCTCATGTCTGTATAAAATATATTCATTAAGTACATGGTCTTTATAATAATAAAAAATTAACTTAGTGTGAATATTTTCGTCAGTGGAAGAATTATATTTTTAAATTAATTTTAAGTCAAATTTATATTTTATATGTATATAAACCATATTTATAATTTGATTAAAAAAAGTTATTATTGTTACTTAAAAATGAAACCATACAAAAACTTCCTTTACATGAAATAAAACAAACTTTAACTGGGATAAAATAAAATATACAAACTTCTGTAAGTTTCTGACTGTTGCCAAGGCAACATTTCTCATTTCAATTTAATGTAACTTAACGGAAAAAAATAATAAAAATGTATATATATCATATTCCAGCTAGTAATTACAATCAAACACTTGAAATGTCTTTTATCCGTTGTTCAAGACCAAGATGGCATGATATGTATAACATAAACATCACAATAATCCACTTCTCACTGATGGACTGGAGTGCTGTGGATTATTGTGATGTTTTTATCAGACTCTCATTCTGACGGCACCCATTCACTGCAGAGCATCCATTGATGAGACACTGATGCAGTGCTACATTTCTCCAGATCTGAGCCAATGAAGAAGCAAACTGGTGACAGATGGTCTGTTTTTGATGCAAACAACTGTACTAAGATTATAAATGGATGTCAGAATAAATAATCAAATAATGAATGATATGACCCTGTCAGATGTTCTCATTATCCGCATCTGATGCACTCACAGATCACCAGACAGCACAGGATTGAATTACAGCATGTGTTCCCATTGAAAGCTGATCACAGCTATTATCATCCTGCTGGTAACAGAGATGTGATTCACAGAGGGTTGTGCTCTAAATAAATTTAATATATTTTACTGGTCAGATTTTACACTGGTCAGAAGTGTGCTTAATTGTATTTAATGCACACTTGTGTGGCACACCAATTCTTAGAAATATAAAAAAATTGTCTTTACTATAATAAAGTCGATTTTAGTTTTACACTGAGGAACCGAGAACATGTCCCAGCAACAGCGAATGGTTCAAGGTTGTGGCATGGGGACATAACGTCTCCGTTCCTTCCATCATAGTATTTAGTAGATGTATCTGTTAACATTAGTTAATGCACTGTGAACTAACATTAACAATTTTTATAAACTAACATTAACATAAATGAGTAAATGCTGTAAAACACATATTGCTCATTGTTGCATGAACAAACGAGGATTGGAAAATACACAAAGTTTTAGTTAAATATTTTAAAAACTGTTATGTAAAGAACTATTCAAGACCCTCGATCAAATAAGGAATCGTGGCTGAAATTCAATTCATATTAAAATATTATTAGATTTACATGAAAAGTTAATCTTTTCGATAATAAAAATGCAAAACCGATGCATTTTGTCTGGTGCTTTCAGACGTTGTGAAGTCTGTTTCATTGCGTGCCTCCTTTATTAATGTTCTCAATTAGCTTCCCGCTCCTTTGCTGATCCATCTTCCTTTACAAACTCTTATGTAACACTGTTCAGAAGGAGGGTCTGCTAGTTTCCTTCGATCGCCATCTCCACGTGGAGGCTCCAGAAACATGTGTCAGAGGAACAGGAAGGCTGGACTGATTGAATTAGATGGTATCACAAATAAATTGGATTATTTCATGCTATATTTGTATTTGTTTGTCAAGTCGTGTTGCATCAGTAGGATGTTATTAAGCTATAAATATCATGCAAAACTAAACATAGGCCTACTATGCATTATTAAATGATCATTGGTTGGACACACGGTGCACAGATCAGCCTCGCCACCATCTGAATGAATCCTCAAGGCAGAAAGGGATAGTTTAACCCAAAATGAAAATTAGCTGGAAATGTGATCATCCCAGATTAGGAAGAGTGTTTTCTTCATCAGGTTTGTAGAAATGTAGCACTGCATCAGTGTCTCATCAATGGATGCTCTGCAGTGAATGGGTGCCGTCAGAATGAGAGTCTGATAAAAACATCAGAATAATCCACAGCACTCCAGTCCATCAGTGAACATCTGGAGAAGACAAAACCTGAAACACATCCAGCATTAAGATGATTTTAACTCAAACACATAGAGTCTATTTCCTCCAGTTCAATGGTGAAGACTGGAGGAGAGGTTTGAGGACACGGGGACGCCGCACGTGAGTCACACGCCACACACCTCTCTCTGTTCTTTACGAGGTCCTGAAACTGATAACCGGTGACAATCTGAACCATCACAGAAAATGAAAAAGAGAGGTAAAGAATGACTAGAATAGAGAAGATGAACAGAGCAGAAACCAGCCGCATGCAGCCGTGCGACTGTTCACTAGATTTATTTCTATTAGCTACTTCCTTCCTTTAGCTGTTATCAGGGATAAATATTCATGTAAAAATTATTACTACCTTTGACATTCATTTACTTAAACTTTTTTTATATTTCTTAAAAGACGTTTTATTCTTTTCTTATGTGACTTAACAATTTAAGAAATGATACACTTTACATATGGATCTCTGAACAGTTTACACAGAAATGTGCTCATGCTTCGAGTCAAGTGGGTTTAAACAAAAAAAAAAAGTTTTCATCATAAGAAGGCATCATATGCAGATACACACACACACACACACGCTCACTCGAAGCCTGGAAAAATAGCGAACTATTTCACACACGTCATGGAGAAGCGAAAGGAGAGTCTGAATACAATCAGACAGTGTGTGTGTGTGTGTGTGTGTGTGTGTGTGTGTGTGTGTGTGTGTCCCCTCTGGCACAACACAGATCCAGTTTATTGACTCTTAATGGAAATTAGGGAGAAACCTCTGGAATCTGGCTTGGGCGAGTGTGTGTGTGTGTTTATGTAACTGATAGTAATTACTCAGCTAAAGAAACGAAAGAAAGCCAGTCAGCAGTGTGTGTTGAGCTCAGGACTGTGTGCTTTAACCAGATAAACATATAATCAACTTCAGCAGACTGTTCGATCAGTATTTGTGCTGGTGATCATCACGGCTGGTCCATCACATGTTTAGAGAAAAGGGTACACATGCTGTCACTGGAGCGGTACACTTTTGTAACTAAAGAGTCCATATAAGTATCTAAAAGGTACAAAAGTGTAGGTACCGACCCAGTGATTACTTTTGTACCTTTTTTTCTAAGAGTGCAGATAAAGAGCATCCATTAAAGTTAATCGGGACAAAAAAAAAATTGCTTTTTGAAAATGAATGTTATAAAAATAAAAAAATTATTTAACACTGAATAAAATAAATGCAAAATAGCAGTAAATCATCATATTTTCATGATTTCTGAAGATCATGTGACACTGAAGACTGGAGGAATGATGCTGAAAATACAGCGGAGCATCACAGAAATACATTACACTTTAACACAGATTCACACAGAAAACAGCTGATTTACATCAGAATAATATTTCACCGTTTTTCTGTATTTTTGATCAAAATAAATGCAGCCTTGCTGAGCAGAAGAGTGTACATAGTACATACATACATATATTTCAACTTTGCAACAATTTTCATCTTCATTTAGATACTTGATATACTAAAATAACAAAATAAAACTGAAATAAAAGTTAACATAGAGACATATAAAAAAATAATAAAAATGACAATAAACACACAACATAATTTATATTTTATATTTTATTTTTTGCTAAAATTAAAATGTTAAATATGCAATCTAAAACTAATCAAAAATATTCACTATAAAATAAAATTATATGTGTATATATATATATATGTGTGTGTGTGTGTGTGTGTGTGTGTGTGTGTGTTGCAATTATTCAAATTAATATTTGTAGAGATAACTTAAATATCCAACTTACCAAAACTAAAATTAACCAAGTGTATAATTTTAAGTCAAGCACAAACACTTTCATTTTAAGTTGAAACAACACTTGTTTACTCATTCTAATGTTGAATTATAAGTTGTGATAATCACAGCAATCTTTTTTTTTTTTACAGTGTAAAACCTACTACTAATAATTCTTAATAAAAACTAATAGTGATATTAAACTAACACCCCAATGAAATCTATGCATTTCTCAAATATCAGTCAAGAAATCGGTGAAAATATCCTTACAGATCCACCCAGAGTCATCACTGAAACACATGCTGGTCTGAGCTGATCTTAAAGAGGACAGCAGGAAAGTTTGGTGCCCAGACGAGACCAGTCAGTGCCAAACCAGAGGAAAACCTGGCTTTGGAGAGTATATACCAGGCCAGAAGCAGTTAAATCTGAACTGTAAGACTGATTATTTTACGTTACTGACGTGATCAGACTGAATCAATACTGTATAAAGCACCTTCATGACACAAACGTCTTTATTCAGTGGAACTTTTATATTTTTTATGTATTTCTCCAGAGCATATGTGGAATATTCCTCACATGAAGCCACTACAGTGTTTTTGTGACAGCAGATCAAGAAACTAAGAGTGGCTCGTATCTTTAGTGATGCAGTGAATGAACAGCACTTTCTGTCACAAATGAAGTTTTGATATATTTATGGTTAGAAAATTCCTGAAATGTCTTACTTAAAATTCCCCAGTGTTTATTTAAAACAACAAACTTTTAAACCTTGTCACAGTTAGCTCTGATAACAGTGAGCCGTTTCGGTGCATGTCTCTTTAAATGCTAATGAGCTGCTGCTAACTCCGCCCCTCACTCTTTTGCAGGCTGGTCAAAGATTGACAGGTGTCATTAATGGTCACTAAAGTGGTCACCAAGTTGTCAACAGCTAGTCTCTGATTAAGTCCGTCCACAGTTTTCTTGGAGCTAGCGTCAGGAAGCGGATGCTGCAGACCACTCAAGTGTGAAACAGCACAGACAGAACCTTTCCTGAGAATAAAAGCACAGTCAACAACTTGTTTTCCCCTCCTTTCTGTTACGTCCTGATCTAGAATCATTATCAGGATCATTAACTTTTTGGCCACGTGTTTCTAACACATTACACATATTGTGTTGCATAACAGTCATCTTCCAATAAACAGATTCTTTCCTGGAGGTTTCCTAAAGACTGTGAAATACTCCAGGAGATCTGTCTAGAACAGAGCTTCCCAAAGTCTCTCCCTCCGAACAAAAGATCAGCATGATGTGATGTAATCTAGGTGTGAACAGTACGACCTGTATCCTCACCTTTAATGTGACATAAATAACACTTTGTGAAGATATCCATCTCTATAATAAATGTAATAAATGAAAAAAGTCACAAAACTTGAAAAACGAAATGAACTAGTTACAGTTTATAGAAATAAAATGTTTCAAGCATGTTATTTTATCATTAAGACTATTATATAATTATTTTTATATTTTCTGTTCTCATTTTGATTTC